>NW_020271531.1:2011424-2020401 GCF_002803265.2 Melanaphis sacchari | reverse complement strand
CTATGTCGTCTCTTGCGGTCGTCCGGTGTCGGATGGTTCGCGAATGCGATGCAGTCGGCCGTCGGGCTATAAAGGTCAGATGGACGATCGAACGGCGAATGACGAACTCGATCTGTCGCGATAAGTTTTTATAATGCGATTACTGTTTTTGTTTTAAGACGTCAATCGTGCTTTTGTGACTGTTACGTAAACATCATTACTGAATATTGATATTTGTTTGATAATAAATTCTACAATAATTTTAATGATAATATAATGTAAGCGTCTATAAACAGTTGTATAACCTTGTTTGTCCTGTCCGTAATATTGGTCGTTTTACTTATATCCATAGACATATAAAACAACTAGATAGCGGGCTACGTATTACCATTGATTATAGAATCAATGGTATTACATTCCCATACGAACGTTGAAGTCGAGCAGCCATATGCACAGATATACACTAATACTAGATAGCCGTCTTCTTGTTATCAGTGAAACACGCCGCCATATGCAAAGAATACTCTCGGTAAACAAACGTTATCACTTAGTAAACAACAACAATAATATTATGATATTCTGTTCAGTCGTTCAGTATTCTAGTTGAATAATAAATTACTTATTAATGATAAATAGTAAATTAAATTATAATTTATAGCTATTAAACATTTTTTTTAAAACTACATAATGCCTACTTGTTGCGTTGTTCCAAATTGCAAATCTCGAGGAAGTACTGATGGCGATTTCCACTTTTTTACGTATGTACAATTCAAAATTTATTATGTTTTGAAACAAGAGTAGATATCTAAATACAATTTAAATATTATATCTAGGTTTCCAATTAATGATGGATTTCGTTTGGAAAAATGGATGTTGGCTATAAATCGTCAAGGATTTATACCAAAGAAGTCAAGCCGAATATGTAACATCCATTTTTTAAAAACAGATTTTGTTGATAGTCCAGGAGGCAGTTACAAGTTGAAACTTAAGCCCAATAGTGTGCCATCAGTTTTTCCTGGCAGACCTGTAGCATCAAGTAAATCATTAATCATTATTAACATTTAATAACATGTTTTATGTATATTTAGTTAATTTTAAAAAAATTGTATACTATCTACAGCTTCAATATCCAGTGAATCACCTATGCATCAGTCAGATGTCTTAATTACAACACCAACAAGAAAGCGACCATTATTATCGTCAAGTGATGATGATAATAAAGACAAGTCATGGGTTTGGTCATGGACAGAAACTAAGATGCCAAAAGCAACAAGTTCCCCTGTACTAATTACTCCATCAAAAAAAATGCGTTCAGAAATTAGTTTCCCTGTGTCACCAAAAATTCCAACTAGTACTCCAACTAAGTACAAAAAACAAATCCGGCTTTTAAAACAAAAATTAAGGAGACGAGAAGCCACAATAAAGAATATGAAAGGGCTCTTAGATAATTTAAAAAACATAGGTATAAAAAAAAAAATGTTTTCTTAAAATAACTACTTAATTTTTAAAGTACATGAGTAATGACTTGTGATAAAATGATTTAATAATGTTGTTCTTTATAACTATACCCAACCAAAAGAGAACATGTAAAATCATAAAATGTATTTTTTATAAGTGTATTCTATAGAATAACTAATTAATAAATAATGTAACAGCATTTCTCACATATGTATATTTATTTATTTATTTACACACACTATTAAATAAGCAGGAATGTTAAATGATGATTCAGAGGATATGCTACTTAGTATGTTTGAAGGTATTTCTAGTGATATTTTTAAAAACCAAATTAAAAATGCAGCACGTGCAGCCAAAGGTCGTCGCTATTCCCCGGAAATAAAGCAGTTTGCCCTAACATTACACTATTACTCACCAAAAGCTTATGATTACTGTCGGTAAATTGCTTGTCTACTTATGTATCTGCTTATTTTTTTATTTATTTCATTGTGCATAATTTAATCATAATACTGTTGCTATTTTCTTGAACAATTTTTTTTTGCTTATTTCATTTTAAATAGATCCATTCTTAATTTGCCTAATATATCAGCTATACGAAATTGGACTTCTTCAGTTAATGCAGAGCCAGGGTTTCTTACTGAAGTTTTTGATGCTTTAAAAACATTGTCTCCAGCAGATAAACATTGTAATTTGATCTTAGATGCAATGGCAATTAAAAAGCAAATAGTATGGGACAAAAAAAATAGTAAATATGTTGGATTTAGTGATTATGGAAATGAATTGGATTTAGAAGGAACAAATACACCTGCCACTGAAGTTTTAGTCTTTATGTTAGTTAGTTTGAATGGTAAGTGGAAAGTTCCAGTTGGATATGTTTTTCAAAACAAAATCAGTGCATCAACTCAAGCTGAACTTATTAACTCAGCACTGACCATCTCACATAATGCTGAACTAAAAGTTTGGGGTGTCACATGTGATGGGGCTTTTACAAATTTTTCAAGTATGAAAATATTGGGCTGTTTATTTGACAATATAGATAATTATGATGGCTTGAAGTGTTGGTTTGACCATCCTGTTACAACGGAAAAAGTATTTTTCATACCAGATCCATGTCATATGGTTAAACTTGCTCGGAATACACTAGGTAACAACAAAACACTGATTTCTAATGAAGGCGCTGTTAAATGGAGTTATATTGATCAGTTGTTTGAAGTTCAAAATCAATTATCACTTAAATTTGCAAATAAATTGAGCCAGGCCCATGTTAAGTGGCAAAATAACAAAATGAAAGTGAAGTTTGCAGCACAAACGTTAAGTGCATCAACAGCTGATGCGTTAACTTTTTTGAAAAATATGCAAATGGACAATTTTCATAATGTAGATGCCACAGTTACTTTCTGTAGAAACATTGACCGGTTATTCGATTTTTTAAATACCAGGAATCCATTTGGAAAAGGATTTAAATCTCCAATATTTCCCTCAAATGTTGATTTTTTGGAATCAGTTGTAGTTCCCATTGTACAATATTTATTTAGTTTAAAAATTCAAAACCAATCCAAGAATTTGCAATTTGTACATACAACAAATAAAAAATCTTTTGTTATTGGTTTTGCAATTGCTACTAAATCCATTTTGTCAATTGCCAAGGCTTTATTTCATGAAACACCTCATTTTAAATATGTTTTGTCCTATAAATTTTCTCAGGATCACATTGAAATACTCTTCTCAAGATTCAGACAGAAATTTGGTTCGAACAATAATCCCAATATATTACAGTTCAAAACGGCACTAAAACAAATATTAATGAAAAATGCTATTACTTGCAAAACAAATGGGAATTGTAATACTTTTGATAGTGATGTGTTTGGAGATTTGTTGGAGTTTAAATGGAACAGGAAAAAGGAAAATTTAAATGATTTTGATGAAATTGAAAATAAAATTGATGAAGACATTATCAATAGAATGACATTGTTAAATAGCTCAAATAAAACAATGATCGAGGCAAAAGAAAATATTTTATATTATATTACAGGGTATATTGTTAAAAAGGTTTGTAAAATCATAGATTGCAATTCCTGCATAACATCACTGACAGAAAATATAAATGAACATGATTATAGTTTACCATTCCGACACAAACAGTTTGTTCTCCTAAAAAATCAAGGTGGTTTAGTCATAACATCTAATTGTGTGTATAGAATAATTAAAGAATCTGAAATTAGTTTCTTGTATCATACAAACCATCTGTCAAATATTAATATTAAAAATTTAGACAAAAAAATTATTAGTCATGTTATTAATAAATTTGTTTTAGACCATTCTATACTTAAAAATTTAAGTTGTGAAAATGTTGAAATTTTAGAAAGACCACATAAACTAGTTTTAATAACATTGCTTGTAAAAAAATTTTTAAGTGTTCGTTTACATTCTTATGGCAAACAGTTTTCATCAGACTTATTAAACCCTGTGAGTAAACGCCAAAAATTAACAAAAACTATCCTTTTTTATAATCAATAATTATATGAACACTTACTCTACGTTTTTTTGCTAAGTGTACAAATTCGTCGTTTTTTTTAATAATAATAATGTCATGTAACTACCTTTTTTTATACACAACTAAGTTTGTTTAATAATATATTTATAATAATGTTGTATGTGCCTACCTACTTATATTTGTATTACCTACTGTTTACTAATTGTTATTTTTGTTAATAATATAAGTAATTATAATAAGGTAGTACCTGTAATTTATATCCTAGTATTTTTGACAATGTTTCCTTATTTCATATTTCATAATTCATAAAACATTACAATTTAGTTATATCACAAATTTACGTAGATTAGTATAAATACATACTGTATAGGTTAATTAACAGTTTTGTCTAATACTATAAAACAGAGAACTGAAAAAGTGAGAAATAATAAAATATAGGTAAGTACTAAGTAATACAATGATATAAATAAATGTCTATAATATAATAATATGTAATATACTGATAAAAGTCTAATATTGATAACGTTTGTTTACCGAGTTGTATTCTTTGCATATGGCGTCGGTTTCAATTATTTTGCGGCGGTGTATACGAAGACGGCTATCTAGTATTAGTATATATCTGTGGCCATATGCCAACAAGGCAATGTTTACAAAATAACTCAATAGATAAGATTGTTTTATATTTATATGTGTCTATATGCTTATTTCATAATAATAACAATACTGTCTCAGATGGTGATAAAGTCAGAAGACTAGTCCTTATCAGTTGTTCGGTGTCCGAAACAAGATTGTATAGTTCAATATTGTAACTCATGAGCGCTACAGGTTATATTTGTTTGAGGTTATAAACTTAATATTTTACTCTCGTAAATCGTAATGGCTACGTCTGAGGTTCCGCTAAAATATGAATTTATTATTAATCAACCGGTAAACTTTGGTCTACGACAAAGTATATGAAAATTGAAGAGTACTCACCAATTTATTAATAAATACAATAGAGATACGTATATTATTTTGCTTTTTGTATTAGACATTTTCTATTTTCCTTGTTATTGTGTTCGTGATTTCCATTACCATTTTTTTTCTACACAATTAATTGTACACATATTCTGGTCGTTGAATAATTTATGCCTAACAATAATTATTAACTTGATTGCTATAGCGTACGCAGAATTTTAGTTCGTTTAGGGTTTTCACTATGATACACCACTATAGCTAAACAAGTTAATATCACTAACATTTTATAATTCAAAATAATTCTTTCAAATTTCTATTTTTGTACTAATTGTCTTCCCTTAAAATAAAAAATATTTGATAATAAAATATTATATAATTTATACTGTAAACAAAATTATAACATATCTAAACAATATTCATACAGTTATAAAAGTACCTAATAATTTTATAAATTATATTTATTTATATTTTTATACTTAATTTATTATAAATTTATAAATAATTGTTCAAAAGATCATAGTCCATAGACAAGAGACTTATTATTGTAAATATAAAAAACATTTTGGGATAAAGAAGAAATTTCGAAAGGAGTTAAAACCCTAAAATCCTACCCCTGTGTACACCACTCCTGGATTTCAATAGTAATAAAAAAACACTATTTTTTGTGTTTTTCATTCTAAAGATGAATTTTAAGAAATAAATTATTGAAATCCCTGAAAGTTTATAATGTTTGAGAAGAACATTTTTTGTACAGACCAAAGAATTTAGTGATAGATTGATAAATTTTAAGCATGATTAATTATCTTTAGTTTGTTAAAAATTTAAATTTTATAAAATATAAAAGTGGATTTTTAATAAGTATCTGAAAAAACATACTATAGTCTATAGACCATCAAGAATTTGATGAAAATGATTTACACTGCCACTTTTAAGAATATCAAACTAACAAATCTATTTGGTAGTTAAAGAATGCCAAATGGTGAATTTATTATTTTTGTTTTTAAACGTGAAAATTTATTTCAAAAATTTTTTCAAACTGCCAACAAAAATAAAGTACCTAATATATTCTTTTACAGAATTTTTTAAAACTGAAAATTTAAGTCATTCATGTGAAAACTTTCCTAATTGTATTTATTAAAATTGTTAATAAGAATATCAATATATTGTTCAGTTGAAACTAAATGAAAATTTATACAATCCTATTAATAATATCAAACGTTGAGCTATTGTTAATTATTTTATATTTTACCAAAATGTATAGCCTGAAACTGTTTTTTCATGTATAAATAAAAATATTCATGTAATAGCCTATAGGTACTATATCCATATAGGTATACTTGTATTATTTGTTGTTATCGTTGAGCTTTATTAATTTAGATTTTGGAAGCTATAATAATATACATATATCCACTATAATTATTATGCGTATAATGTTATTAAAGATCCTTCATAATAATTTATCAATCATTTGAAAATTGAAATATTGAATATTTACTGACTCCCTCGGACTAAATTTGGGTTATGACATCTGCACTTACAGCAGTCATCAATCACAACCCGTACCTACACGAGACACGAATCGTAGTTTATGAGCTAGTCATGAACCATTATTTTAGATTGTTAAATAAGATATAAATAAAACATTATGTGAAAAATATAAATATATAATTTTTTTCCATCGTACATTTTTCCCTCAATTATTAAAATAAGGTTGCTTTTCCCTGATGTGAACACTAAACTATAGAGAACTTTGAATCTTGATCATGAGTTCATGAACATATTGCATTTTTATACATCAATATAGGTAGTTAGGTACCTAACATTTTAATATATTCATATTTTTTATAGATTCAAAATGTATTTCTCTAATCATCTAGTGTAAATGTATTTATTTTAAAAGTTTAATTCAAATTTAATCTTGAAACTATAGGGTGTTAAAATAATAAAGTATTAACAGAAAAAATTTAATCTAAAGACATACTAAAAAAAAAAAAAGAGAGATTTATAATTTATTATGCAATATTATTATAGGAATTAGATATTTTAACATTAATAATTTAATAGAATTTATAAGAATCTCAACAAAACGTGTTAAATATTTAAAATTAATATTGATCTCATTACGTACTGGCACCATTATGGTACTATTAGTATTTTTGATCAATTATTGCATTCAGTGGTTATATAAGTTTGTACCTTCTAGAGTTGTTTGAACCTATTTTCTATCTTTATTATTATTAATTAATTATATCTAAGGAACAATGAAGTTCCCACGATATAATAAAGAACTTATACTTTAATAATTGACATACTATTTCCATTTACCGTGTATTTAATGCCTAAGTAAAAATTTTCCAATATTTTCATCATTCCATTGAAATAATTAATGTAACATTGGTTATTTCATATTTATTGGTAAAAATGCCCTGTTAACAGCATGTGTGCTCTTTGTTATTTCATATGACAGGTTAACCATACATATATAACCTCTGTAGGGACAAACAGTATAAAAAACAAAAGCTGATATAATTTCATACAAGTAATTTGCTAATAATCAATTAATAATTCAATTCTTCAGTTAAAAAAAAAAATTATATATTAATTTTACTCAACAGATTTATTTAACAAACGCAACGAAAGGAAAATAACTATAAAACACAATAAGATAAAATGTTATAGAGATCACAGAAGTTTACAAAAAGTACTAATAAATATAAAATAATTGTCACATTTACATAAATAGTGTACTAAGTTTTTATAGAATCAGTTTAAATTCAATAGTATGAAGGGTCGGCGGGAATAACGTGCTATGTAACACTTTTCCGATTTTATTTTTGCGGAATAACGTGCTATGAGTCTATCTCAATATATTTATAGAACCAGAAAATCCCAGAATATTTTATCGTACATAATCATTGTGTATAAACTTAGAAACCGGCGATTTGTTGATAATTAAAACGTGCTATGTATCATTCACAGTCATTTGACACGCCACGCGACGTGGATGACATTCGCGATCGTATATATGCGTATTTTCTCTTATGATGGCAAGTACGAATAAATTAATTTTCGAATAGTGATAACCGTCAGTTAGCTGGACGAAGCTATACAACAAATATGATAAACTGGAAAATGTAAAAGAAAATCTTATGTAATAGTGGATTTGTGTATTCACGGAGTAAAAGATTGTACCAGCTAAAACACCTCCAACAGGTTAGGAATATTGTCATGTGATATCGTTCAATTACTAAGCATGTAAAAATATTTTGAAAACCTCTTTTTAAATTCTTAGCAACAAAGCTTGACACAGAATAAATGTCCCTAGCAGCAATGTGCAACTCATTGACTTTGTAAGAAAATGGTGAATTATTTAACAATTTTTAATTTAACATGATGATAGAACATCAGCTCTTGATTGTTAAAGGGATACTAATCCCTAAAGAGACAAGAAAGATGATGCTACGTTGTCACTCGACGATTTTGTTCTTTTAAATATTATATAGATGATTTGGTAATAAGGCATACTTTTTAATGCATTTATAATAAAAGGAGCGTGTTATTGGAATTACAAGACAAATGAAATCGTATTTTAATCCTAAGGTGGCAGAAAACAAGTAATAGATCTCTCATGCAATTGTGCACTGTAAAGAGATTAATTAGATAACATAAATAGTTTACCCGCACACATCACGATTACAGCACGCCGCACAAGAGATAAGGTTCGCAATGTACGTTAAGTCCAGATCAATTACGTATAAACTCTATCGATCTTTTAAAAATAATATCCTAAATAACTGAAAGATCTATACTGATTTAATCAATGGAGTTGCCAATATGCCACGATTACGTCTATCCACGTCGATACACTGAAACAGTGTGATTTTTCAAAAATTAAGTAAGCTGATACAGAGGAAGAGAAAAATAGAAATTGATGGTATAATGCACTCTTCTAGCCAAAGACAGCCGTAGTATCCCTTCAGAAGTAGAGTTATGTAGACTAATGTTCTACTGGATGTACTTTGTGTTGATCTACAGCAAGTATTATTTTATTGTCCAACTCTTACATTCTAATATGTTTTATCAGAACAA